>NC_040289.1:25099047-25109047 GCF_004118075.2 Vigna unguiculata
TTAGAACAAAATCTGGGAAAAGTATATTCAAATTTCACAATACTCACAAAATAAAATTGATGAGATACGAAGGGCTTATCTAAAATGGTATTCATTGTTTGATATTATGATATAATAATGAATGATAGTCATATTTGTTTGAATTCTTTTATTATGTGTGCGTGTTTTAAGTAGAAGAAATGAGAAAAGAAAATGAAGATATTTTTTCAACTATATATATATATATATATATATATATATATATATAATATAATTTGGCACCCCAAATTTTTTGTCCAAGTTCTACCACTGCTTCTCAAACCTTATCCATTGCAAGCTATAATTAAAGCAAGAAGGATTGTTGCAAAAGCAACTTTGACCAAAACCATATCTTTATTTAGTATCGTGCTTGCTAGGTATAGTTGCAATCAATGGATTTAGTTGATGCCTTCCACCACCTTTATAGTAGTCCATGTTCTTAAAAAAGGAAACTTATACTGTGATTGGTTTTTTTATGTGTTAATTTTAAAATAAAAGTACTTATTTTAGTAAAATATGTTGCATTATAAGAAAATATTTATTTCAATTTTTTTATTTTATGATATATAAAATAAGATTTTTATCACTATTAATTACTAATAATATTTTATTATTCTTTTAATTTTTTGTGTTTATTAATTAATTAATTCTTTTAAATTTTATTATTCAAAAAGCATTTTAACTATAGGAATACATTTATTTTAAATTAATATAAGATTTTTTAGGACCATCAGATATTTATTATTCTTTTAATTTTTGTATTAATTAATTAAAATATTTTGGTAATTCATCCGATTAAATTAAAAAAGAAGATAGTGTTTGTGGAAATGCTATATTATAAGACAACTTTTATTAATTTCTTTCTTTTATTTTTTATATTAATTAATTAATTCTTTCATTAATTTTTTCGTTAAAAATAAATTCAATTATAAAAAAACGTTTATTCTATTTTTTTTTCTTTTATAATATAAGATTCTTATTCGTATTAATTATTGATATTTTATGATTGCTTTAATTTTTATGTTAATTAATAAAATACTTCGGTAACTAATATAATCAAATTAAAAAAAACTAAAAATTAATGATAAATTATAACATTAATGAATTAAACTCGTAATCAATTAATGTATTAAACTATAACAGTAATAACAGTAATGAAGAATATATTAATTTTGGTCAAGAAGGCATAAGTTAGCTTTCAAGGAGTCTTCTTAAATCTGTATAGAAACTTACCTTCCAAAATTAATAGTATTTTGAAGAATTGAAAAAAAAAATGTAATGTATGTATAACGCATTATATAAACAAATATAATAATAATAATAATAAAATTATTTTATAGTTATACATTAAAAAACAGAAATAATAAAAAAAATAATTATAAAATTATAAGATAGTTTATAGATAGTTTTTATTAATTTTGTAGCTTATTTTCATTTATTTAATAGACATCTTTTAATTATTTAATTTAAAAAGAAAAAGAATTCAATTTAAAAAAAAAAAACTGTCAAATTTAAAAAATCAATTAAATTTAAATAAAATGATAACTTGAAGGGTAAAAGTGGACACAAATCCTGCTCACCATCTCAACATGCAAGAGATTTGGTTGATGTTTTCTTAACGTTAAGGGCTTGCAGTTTTAGGCTCAATCCGGATAAATGTTTCTTTAGCGTTGATGGAGGAAAGTTAATAGGTTTTATGTGGACGCATAGGGGATAGAGGCAATTTCCAAAAAGTGCAAGATCATCATTGAGATTAAGAATGTATGAAAAGACTAAGAATGAATTTCATCTCATAAAATATTTTTTATATAACATTTTATATCCGAGAGTAGTGTTGAAATAAAAAAAGATTTTGTGTTGAATTTAATTTATTGTAATATAAAAAAATTAATTAATCTAAATTTTAATGAGAAATAATTATATACTTCTTCTATATTTACTTTTTTCGTCTATTATTTTTTATAAATATTATATAAAACATCATTTGTAGCAAATAGTACATTGAAATTACGATATATAAAACATAGTGAATAGTACATTGAAATTATACTATATTATGTAGAATTTAACTTACCTTTTTTTTTGTCATTCGTTAAAAATATACTTTATTACTTTTGTAAAATGCATAAACAAAATAAATAGAAATTTAATTTAGGAATGAAAAGAAATTAAAAATAATTTAGTGACAAAAAATATATTTAATCCAAACATAAAATATAAATAGGTCATAAATTAATAAATTTTGTTATATTTAATCTTGTTCTCTTTGATGTCCTACAGATTTAAAGATTATTTTATATATATATATATATATATATATATATATATATATATATTTTGTAGCATATATTTTTAGAGGTACAATAAAGCCTAAAATTAGAGAAAGTAATAAGATGTCAACATAAACGTATTTATTAATATAGATTGGTAATCTCATTCTTAAATACAAATATCTATAATTGACAAGAGCAATCACAATTATGAGTTTTCATATCACAATGAGCCAAATCACATGATGGAGGACAAATTTTCCAGCAATCCATGTTTGTATCACATTGCTTGTTTGATCATGCTTTGATCTTAACACATGCGCAAGACCCATCTTCACAAACCATTCTTGATTTACAGTTAGGTAAAATCAACTTGCATTCCTTACTCTCATGATATTCACCATCAACTCTTATTCTTGATATGCTTCTCAAACTATATCTGTTACAAGCTATTATTAAAGCAATAAGGATCGTTGCAAAAGCTATTTTGACCAAAGCCATATCCTTGTTTTAGTGTGGTGGTTGCTAGGTATAGTTTCAATCAATGGATGTCTTCCACCACATTTATAGTAGTCCATGTTATTCAAAAGAAAAATTTTATTGTGATTTTGTATGTGTTTATTTTAAAACAAAAAGTACTCATTTTAATTAAATATGTTGCATTTTAAGAAAACATTTATTTCAAATTTTTTATTTTATGATTTATAAAATAAGATTTTTATTATTATTAATTACTAATAATATTTTATTATTCTTTTAATTTTTGTGTTTATTACTTAATTAATTCTTTTAAATTTTATTTATAAAATCATTTTAATTATAGGAATACATTTATTTTAAATATAAGATTTTTATGACCATCAGTTATTCTATTCCTTTTTTTCTTTTATAATATAAGATTTTTATCCGTATTAATTATTGTTTTAATTTTTATGCTAATTAATAAAATCCTTCGGTAACTAATCTAATCAAATTAAAAAATAACTAAAAATAAATGATAAATTAATAATAATGAATTAAACTCATAATCAATTAATGTATTAAACTATAATAGTAATAACATTACAAGGAGTATATTAATTTTGGTCTAGAATAGGGATGGCAACGAGCCAAGTTGGAATATCATGATTAGGGATGTCAACGGGATGGGTACGGTACGGGTAGTTGCTCCTCCGTACCATACCCGCTAGATAAGTATCCGTCCCATTCACGTATTCATATCTGTCGGGTATCTGTATGTAGATATCCGTCTATTTTTTTCATATCCGCGGTTATCCACGTGTAACTGTTGATATTTACAAAATTATTTAAAAAAATATTTAATCATAAATTCAAATAAAATAAAATACATCACTGTAATAAATTTTAAATAAAGTTCAAACAAACTCAACTCCATATAAGTCTAAATAATTATAAAAATAAATATAAAATGACGTTCACTCCAATGAAAATTCTTTAATTAATGTTTTGATCAACAAACCCACTATCTTTGATTGATTCCTGAAAAATAATCAAATAATAAACCTCAACTGCCATGTGCGAAGTATTCTTATTTTGATTCCATCATTTGACAACAAGCATACCATAAACGTCATTGTCTACATAGGTTTTGATGTATATGCCCAATTTCAAATAAGGGAAAGAGAAGAATGTCAAGGGGTGTACTTGGAAGAAGACAACGTACCAATACTTGAAGCTGAAAGAATGAAGACAGAAGACAAGACAAGATGTGCAACTTAGAAAAAATTAGCTCATAATGTTTTTTACTAATATATATATATATATATATATATATATATATATATATATATATATATATATATATATATATATATATATATATATATAAGGGTATTTTTGTGAATTAAAGTTTCGCAGGTACGGGTATTCACGGGTACGGATACTATGATACTCGTACCTGCCTCGTTAACATGCGAGTATCAAAAATATCCCTACCCGCAGGTAGCGGATATCTATTTTTAATATTTGTTTCCTACCCATTGCGGGTTTTATCTGTAGATACCCACGGGTACAAATATTTTTGACATCCCTAATCATGATCTCATCCCATCCCCATGATAAAAATTTATCCCCATCCTCATCCTCATCTCCAAACACAGCGAGTACACAACTTTTGACCCATCCTCATTCCCATCGAGTAACGAGTATATTCTTATACCCATACCCATATCTATTTTTCTACTATTCCAAATATCAATTAAATAATTTTTATAAAAAAATTTAAAAATCAATCCAAAGGAATCATGATTTTATCAAAATATCACTCCTTTTTTTCTTTTCATGATGTTAAACATTAAGAAAAATATTATAGTAGTATAAATCTCAAATTAAAGTATCAAATAACAATTAGAGAAAATTGAAATAATTATATAAAAGCTAAACAATTACACATTACTAAAATTTTATAATAATAAAAATATTTATTAATTTTACAAACGATAAGTGGTTTCATTTGCATTCCATCCAATTGCACAAAGAAAAAAAATGAAAAATTAGATATGATATAATAATTGAAATTGAAAATTTTAATTACTAGAATATAACGTACATTCTTCATTAGATGCATTTTCACTCATGAGAACATCTTTATCTTTTCATTTTTTAACACCTACAAACACCAAATCAGGAATATTAAATGAGAATTCATAAAAGAATTCTAACAATAAATATTAATAAATTTGAGTAATTTACCTATATGGTTTGAGTTCCATATCTAACTTCTTGTACACATCAAAGACTCTATAGTAAAGTAATATGAGGAAGTCGACTACGGTGAGAAGTTAATATCTGACCACTAGTACTAAAAGCAAACTGAGAAGCTACAATTGTTATTGGAATAGCTAAAACACCCCTTACAATTGCTTGAAGGGTTGGAAACTTTAACCTATTTGTTTTCCACTACGATAGGATATCAAATTCTTGTGTAACGTCAAATTATATTTTTCCAAATAATAATCCAACTTTGTTTTCATAACTATAGTTCTAGATTTTTTTTCTTTTTTTCCATAAACTCTAAAAATTTATTCGCATCATTATCAACAACCTTTTCCAACTCCAACGATGTAGCTCTATAAGAAGAAGTTTCATTCTTTTTTGATTGATATTGCAAAACCAAATAGCACATTTGACGAATCCTACTAAGTTTTAGATAAAAATCAATACCATACAATTTATAAAAATAATATTCTAACATGTCCATCTTGTAACTTGAGTCTAAAACCGAAGCATTTGCCAATATATCATGAATAACACTCTAGTAACTTTCAAATTTCTTTAACATTTGTATTGCCATATTTTGAATGGTTGTCTCGGGAGATTTAACCTAATCATTTATTGCAAGCTTGATCTTACAAATTTTTGGGAAAAAAATGTTTGCAATTGGGTATTTGGAGCCAAAAATGATTTATGTGATGTCATTAAACAAGTGTATTGAGCTTCACGTTGCTTTAACCTAAAAAACACATCCTTATAACATATGGCAATATCAAGCATCTTGTAAGTAGAATCCATCTAGTATTGGGCAATCCAAACTTAACTTTTTAGTGAAAGAAATTCGCAATTGTCTAGCTGTTTCCTCAAATTTTTCCATCCTTTTAGGAGTAGTTGTCCAATATGCTACACTTTCTCGAATTTTTTCCACCCCTTCTTTTTATAAAGGCTAACCCTTCTTTCACAATCAAATTAAGGATATGTGCTGAACAACACATATGAAACAATAGACCCTTTCTTAATGAATGTGTCCAACTTCAACTTATCCTTAATTTTTTCAATCATGCTATCATTTGTGCTATAGTTGTCCAAAGTAACAATAGACAATTTCCTATCAGTATTCCAATCGAGCAAACAATCAACTAATACATTGCAAAGTCGATCAGTTGTGTAACGTATGCAAACATATTTTGTAAGACATATAGTCTTTCTAGAGAAACATAAAAACATTTATTTGGAAACTTATAAATTAAAAAAAGGTATACCTAAAAATTATATGTACCAATTTATTTATATATATATATATATATATATATATATATATATATATTTACAACAATATATAATTCTAATGTGGTTTTCTAGTTTAGGTTTAAAAACCTCCGGTAAAATATATACATAGAAGAAGTTTTAGAAACCCCAAGTAAGTTCCAGAGTTTTTTTAAAACCCCCCCCAGAAAATTATTCTCACCTTGTTAATTTGTCTAAAAACGTTTTCTCTCTTTCTTTTGCAGTGTCTCTTTCTCTCTCTCTCTTGGTGCCGCGTCTCGTGCTCAAGGTTCGTGTCTCTCATTCCATCATTTTTTGCTTTCGATTTCATTTTTATCTAATGATTTCATCAACAAACTATGTTAAATTTATAATCACTAAAGAGAGAGTTACTTTGTCATTCAATTTCGTGTCCTAGGAGGAGGAAGACGAAGCAGGTGTGGCTCGTGCCCTAGGAGGAGAAAGACATTGCTCTTTTGATTTCATTGTTCTCCATGAAATCAGCTAATAAACATTTGCTTTCAACCGTTTCCTGCTTTCAATTTCATCATTGTTCTTAGAATATCGTCACTACTTTTTCGATTTCATCTTTATGCTTTCATTTTCATCTCAATTTCGTCTCCCTAATTTCATCTCCCCATATCACTTCCTCTTTCAATTTCATCTTTCTTATTCATGCCGTAATTCACCGCTTATTTTGCCTTTACGAAACAAATGAGGTTTTACATTCTGCTTTTGCCCTTGGGATCCTATTCATGTTTAGCGTTTGTATAAGTTCATGTGTAGTTTCTATTTCTTATGTGTACTTCCCTACTTTAGTAAGAGAATTTTAGAATTCAGATGCATTTCAAGAAGCAAGAGCCGGCTACTTGGTTCAGTCCCCCACCACTCTCTAATGCTGTCAAATCTTGGTTTCCCTCCATGTTTTCGATTCTCTTAGATAGACCAAACCATGGTGACTTCAGTTATGGATAGCTACCTAGTTCGCTAATAGGTTCATGCCTCTACACTCTTTAAAATTACAAATGAAATGCATGCACTACAATTATGGTTATGTTTGGGATATAAACAAACGAAAATTAACTTAAATGTATTTTCTTTATATCTATCTTATCACTATATTCGTACTTGCACACTACAGTAAGTACGAAAATTAACTTAAACCTTGTATTCTCTGGTGTCTTTACAAAAAAGTTTTCCTTGGATAGTATTTGCAAAGAAGATTATTGTGTCCACTCTATAGTTACAACACTTGGTAGTCTTGGAAACTTTGAATAATGTTTAGCTTTTGTACATGGTTGAATGAAAAACAGTGTTGTATCCATTATCTATAAAAGATATTTAATCTGTGAATACCAAGTGATTTGGAATATGTTGAATTGACCTTATTTTCCAAAATTCTTCTACATGATAATGATGATGATATTGAATAACAATCCTATGTGTAGAAAATCAGAGATCATAACTTTTATTTACTTATTTTTAACTGATTTTTATCAAATTGTTGTGTTTGACTGTTATTAAGAACCACATTTGCATAAACATTTGAAATATTATCACTTAAGTCCTCGGTATGTGTAAAAGCAAATTCATTATTTTGAAAAGTATTTTACTAAATTTTGGTAATAGATCCACAAGCATAATTTATGCCTTATGCAAGATATGGTTTATTAAGATCCTTAAAAAATATGATAACATAGTTTCTTTCTCTATAGGTTGTTATGATTGGTATCAGTTTGCAGTTGCATTTATTTGCACACGTGCCATTCAAATTAACTTCCCGTAATCTTTATTGTATGATATATTTTAATTACTTTTTTTATTGTATATTATATTTCTGATGACAGCCAATCAATATTATTATATACATTGATAAAAAAAATTGTTCTATCATTATTATATACCTTCTCTCTTTTCAATAACCTACTTATAAGCTTTTTGGTTGAGAAGATAAAACAAGGACGGTGGTCTTTTCAATAACCTACTTATTTTAGAAACAAATATGATATTTATGTACTTAACATGATATATATATATATATATAACAAATGAGTGGATAAGTTTATAATTCCAAAGCATAATTAAATTATGTTTTTCTAAGTACTATTTTTCTAAGTTCTATTTTTCTAAGTCCCTAAAACTAAATTAATCCAGATTTTCACTTTTTTTTAACTCTTCTTTGCGATGTTCTCTGAACCTATTTCATCTTCTCAATCCTAAAACACTTAAATTTCCTATACTTCATATTAATAAAAAAAATTATTTTATTTTCCATCTCTTTTTATTTCTCTCCTCATCCAATGGTGGATACATCTCACGAAATCTTTATTCTTTATTTTCTTTGAGATTTAGTAACTTTCACATTTTTTCTAACTTTCACATTCTTTTGTTGTTTTCAGGAGATTTGAAGGTGGCACCAATAAGAATGACGTTAAACCAAAACTTAGAACACCTGAAAAAATTATGGTTGCTTATAGGAAAATTATGGTAGTGCTAAGTTGTTTTATTTGATGAGTGTATTCTTTTGTATTTATTAAAATTCTTTACTTTTTAATTGCTTCTTCGTTGGTCTTCTTTTTCTTCTTGTTATATTCACCCTTTTATAATGAAAAATGATTATGTTTAGTTTGGTTTTTCTTTATGGTAATATAGTTTGGGTTTTATGCACCGGAAGTGTATCATAATAAAGTATTGCTAAGGGATAAAATAAGTAAGGAAGTAATGTATGCTTCTTTGTGACTTTTATGGCAAGTGCTAACTGTGGTTATCAATGTTACTGTTAAAACCATCATTTTTTTTAATTTATGTATCTTACATATATGTTAAATATGTAATAAAGTGTCACTATTTTTTAGCATTTAGCATTTATCATTTGATGTTATCCAACATCTGCATTCATATAAGTTCATGCTAATATGTGAAACTACACGAAACTTTTACTATCAGTCAAGAAATGTTATCCAATACATTATCAGGAATAGAGTAAGTGAAGGACAATTCTACCAGATTTTACTATGCAAGCTTGATGCCATCCACAAGGTACTTGGAGGAAACAACTTAGTATATAGTTATAACTTTTATCAGTATGTTGATCTCCAATATTTATATTCTCTTTGTGTACTATTTTACTAACAAGATTATTACAATGTTTGATAATTGTTTATTTTATCTGTCAAGTAATTAAGAGTTTTGTACAACAATATCCACAAAAATTGTTTCTAAATATAGTGGAGATATTGATGGATCAGTTCTCACATGCTACAACATGTTGGATCATCATGTCTATGCAATGCAAAAGTATTGTATTGAGTTTTTTTTCCTCAACACCGAGTGTTTTCATGTTGTCCTACATTTTTTCATGCAGGTCAACTCAAGCCCTTATAAAGATGGATGGATAATTAAAGTTGATCTGAGTGACAGTGGTGAACTTAACTATTGTAGCTCTTTTTTTGTTTTATTCTGCTCTGCACTTTTGTTAATCAATTGGTGGGAATTAAAATTAGAGTACTTGGGTATGGTTGGACAATGCAAAAAATTTTCTTTTGGCTGAGGTGTTTGGATTGCACAAGTTAGTTTTTCTTTTGTAGCCTAAGGTTTTATCCCGTGTTTATATTTTTTCCTCTGTCATGTACTTAATGAACAATGAAATGACTACTATTGCCCATTTTTATAAATTTTCATTTTATTAGAATACAGATACTATTCATTGTACG